>NC_057795.1:589940848-589945882 GCF_018294505.1 Triticum aestivum
TCAGACACCCACCCGCCCCAGTCCACGCTCGCCGACGTCCACGTAACAACAACTCACGCAACGGGGACGCGACAGGAGGAAGAAGAAGAAGAACGAACACCACGCACGCCACATCACCCCCCACCCAACCCACCCCGCAATCCTCCCAGCTCCGATCTGATAAGCCACCATCCACTCAGAAAAGAAAATGAAAAGGAGCTCCGATAACAAAGCTAGCGCCATCTCCCTTGGCAAGCGAACAAAGCCCGCCTCAAATAATTGTGTCGAGTGGGAGTAAACTTTTCAATTTTCTGTAGCCCCAGTAGACGACCTCCCACTCACGCAGCCCGTCGCCGTCCTCCTCCTCCTCGCGGTCGTAGAGGGCCCCCTCCACACCGTACAGCTTCCAAGTGTACCCTCTCGTACTACGTACTACTACTTGTCTACCTTCCCGGCCACATCCAGACCAGAGCGACCCCCGACACTGACCACCGGCGAGCGAGGACGGACGGACGAACGACGAGGCGCGTCTTCCCTGCACCCGCAGCGACGACGGCGACGGCGGCGGAGGCGTAGAAGCTCCTCTCCATACGGTACGCGCTCGTCCTTCTCCTCCAGCTCTTCGCCGCGCTCGCCTTTCCCGTGCGTGCGCGCGCGTGCGACCCTCTTAACATTCTTCCCCCGACTTTTCGTCTCCGCTTTTCCTCCGCTCCGCGTGATCCCGATTCGGCCCGACCGTCGGCTCCGCCAATCCGCTGCCTCCGGCGGCTGCTTCGTTCCATTCCCTTTCGCCGGGTTAGATTCGATCTGGGCGCGTGCGTCTTCCCATGGCGTCACAGGAGGGGGCGACGGGGGAGAAACGTGAGACCAACGGTCTTTGAATCCCGCCACAAAAACAATACTCCTACTCCTACTCCACTCGCCACCGTCTGCTTCGGGGCGACGCATCTCGTCGCTTTCCCTCCCCTGCCTTTCCCACCCTGCGAGCGAGCAGCGTGTCCCGGTCCGCCGCCGCGCTCCCCTCATTCGCCCACGCATGTACGGCCAACTGTTCGGTCCATGCCCTGGCCTTTCCAGAACCGACCGGTTGGCCCGCCTTCTCTCCCTCCTGCGTTCGGTAGATTGATTGATTCCGTGGTGCCCAACACCCCCGATACGCACTAGGAATCTGGTAGTGCCCCCCGCCACGCACAAGGCCGGATTTTTCTTGTTCTTCTTGATTTGATTTGCTGTTTTGTTTCTGAGCGTTTCAACCCAACAAACTGATTCAGGTTCGGGCCAACGAGGAGGAGGCAGCGACTGGCGGTTGAATCTGGTCGAATGGCGCGCCGGAGTCGACCGCGATGGAGCAGCATGCACTCCGGGGTCTCGGCGCCGGCGGGGAGGGATCAAATGCAGATCCTCTTCTAGCGCCAGGTTCCCATCTGAGTCCTCTCTGATCCAGTTCTTGCTGCAAGTTCGTGGCCGCCCTGCGGTATTCTCGGATCTGGTTTGCTTGAGATTTCGCGGAGGAGATGGACGAGGACGAGTACTCTTGGGTGCGGCGCACCAAGTTCTCGCACTCCATCGTCAGGTCTAGCTCCGGCAGGTGCTCCTTCGACGAGCAGTTCAGCCGCCGCGCCGTGTCCATGCAGAAAGATTTTGATTCAGAGCTCAAGAGCCTGCAGCCGAGGGCCAAAGGGACGGTCTCAAACCCGGCGAGGCCGGCGATTCCCAGGGCCAAATCGGCAGCTGGCCAGGCAGACCGCAAGCCGAAAGATGTTGTGTTTTCAGATGTTCAGCTGAAACAGCATGGTGCTGTTGGTGATGGCTCACTGAAAGAAACGTCGATGATGCAAGAGGTTGGACCCAAGGGAAACGGCCTGAGCTTGAAATCCCTGGATATTCCTAACCGCCGTATTGTCCGGGGTTTGAATGATGGAAGCTCAGGCAACACGCTGGAGTTCTCTTTCCACTCTGAGGAGCAAAGCTTGAGGTTGCAGAGGGTGTGCTCTAGCCCAGGTCCTTACTTTGCAAAGGATGCAGGGCTAGCCGGCGATTCCAATCCACGGAGCGTATCTTTCAAGGTCGCTGGAGATGGATCAAAGCCGAAGAAGAGAGCGAAATCCCCCATCCCGACACGCGTCATCTCTGACGTTTTTAGGGAGGCGAAAGCTGCCAGCAAGAGGTTCTCCTCACCACAGCGGCAAAGGAAATCTAGCTCTGTTCGGTTGCTGGATGATAGTCCCCCTTTTGCCTTCTCTTCGACAAGAGCAGCGACCAAATTGGTAACCAAAAGGGCCTCTTCCTGGCCAAGGAACTCCGAAGCTAGAGTTGCAAAGGTCGCTGCGCTGGATGTACTTGAGAAATGGACGGTCGACCGCTCACAGTTACTCATTGGCCACAGATTTGCATCAGGAGCGTATAGTCGTCTGTTCCACGGAATCTACAAGGAGCAGCCTGTTGCTGTCAAGTTTATCAGGCTACCTGATGATGGTGAAGATCCGGAATTGGCTGCTCGGCTTGAGAAGCAGTTCACTGTTGAAGTTACCATTTTGGCTCGGCTCCAGCATCGTAATGTCATTGAGGTAATGATATGAATTTCCGTATAAATTTTCTCTTTATGTTTTCTAGCTATCCATCGCCCATGAGTAGCATTTATTTCTTCATTAGGAAACAGTACAGTAACCGCTATGTCATTTTGCCTTTCTATGTATTCATGGAACTGCCCATGCTTGAATTTGGGTATTTTGCGTTGTTGAGTCAGTATGCAGTACCCCTCAAATCATTAACAGGTGCAATATGCATTACCAATTTACCATCCATAGGGGCATTACTCGAATATGTACCAACCGTGTGAGCCTTACTTTGCTCTTCTGTATTTCCTGTATTTCTGCAAGCATGACTTTGCTGACAGTAGATAATCCAGGGTATTTCTCCCTAATGACATATACAAGGAATATGCTCACTGCAATGCCAAGTATCTTCCCCCCTGCCACTAAAAAAAGAAGAAATATCTTCCCCTGGAGATGACAAGTACACGAGTAGGATACTAGTCAATGTCTTTGACTTGGACATAACTATCTACTAACTGCTCCCGTACCCATCAGTGTAATCAATGTTGTCATAGTTGTCAAGCTAATAGCCTGTTTCACAAAAAAAAAAAAGAGCACTACCTGGACCACCGCAGCTGTATCTGTATCAGTTTTTTTTTTTAAACACCACTGTTAGCATAAGAAAGGCAGTATCATTGGTCTGTGCTACATTTCATCATATTGGTTCTTTAGGTATCATCACATACTGTAACAAGGAGTTGTTTTTAATCCGTCCACAATATTTTGTGCAGTTGGTTGGGGCATGTAGCTCTGCACCTGTCTTCTGTGTCATCACTGAGTTCCTGCCCGGGGGCTCTTTGAGAGCTTATCTGCGCAAGCTGGAGGGCAAGCAGCTACCTTTGGAGAAGATTATCTCCGTTGCCCTGGACATTGCACGTGGTTTGGAGTACGTTCATTCGCAAGGAGTAATCCACCGGGACGTGAAGCCTGAGAACATTCTATTCGACGCAGAGTGTTGTGCAAAGGTCGTTGATTTTGGAGTAGCTTTTGAAGACGTTTACTGCAACACGATGGAAGATGACCCAGGCACATATAGATGGATGGCGCCGGAGATGTGTAAGCGCAAGCCATATGGTCCGAAAGTCGATGTTTACAGTTTTGGGCTTGTCTTGTGGGAACTGGTTAGTGGTTCCATCCCTTATGAAGAGATGACTCCGCTCCAAGCAGCCTATGCAGTTGTTAATAAGGTATTCGCTCTCCTAATTCACTTATCTTCCAATTTGTTTCCGCTGTAGTGAGGAGATTTCCCAAAGCAACATTCAGTTTACTCACTTGACAATTCTGCACATGAACTTTTTGTTAACGGAATTCAAATTTCAGAACTTGAGACCCGTTGTTCCTTCGAGCTGCCCGACACCATTGCAACAATTGATGGAGCAATGCTGGTCCGCTCAACCCGAGAAGAGGCCCGAGTTTACCCAGATAGTTAAAACCCTTGAGAATCTCAAGACGACTCTTGATAGAGATGGAACCATTGAGAAGACCCCAACCCCCAGCTGCCAGGAAGCAGCTCAGGAGCAAAACAAGAACAGGCTTGCCAACTGGATCCTGAAGCTCTCATATAGCCCACCGGATTTCTCAGGGCCCCCGCCGCCGAAGCTGCTGTGATCGTGTGCCCTCTTCCTCCCAGAATGTGTTATGTGGAGTAGATCACGACTCTGTAAATCAATTTTTCGTTGTATATAAACACAAACTACACGAGACACCTTTCTTTTTCTTTACAGATCACAATAAATATTTCCGGGACTCTGTTTTTAGAAGAAAAAACATCTCATAGAATAGACGAAATCTTGATTGTATGGTATCGGCTAAAACTTGACTTCTACCATCTATTATTATATGCTGAAATCACAATACAGGAGAAAAGGATTATGCTATAAACTCTTACAAAAAGTCTTATGATTAAGTAAGTTTGATGACTGTGCTTAAAAGTCCTTCTGCTGCTGTCGAAGCCGCAAAATCTCAACAAGGATCATATACTAAGGTTCCCGTCTATCTTGGTAGAAATAGAATGCTCACAGCCCTTTAGTTGGTGGAAACACTTGTACGCCTGGCATGTGTGAGGTTCCCGTGCAGTAGTGGACCTAGAATCTTGACGCTGGGCCTGGGGTGCCACGGTTTACATATATCGTGTATACTGAACATAATTTCTGCATATCAATTCAAAATTTGGGGAAATGACACTATAAATAGTATAAATTGGTTAAAAACCATCTAGTTGCAACAAATAGTCACAAAATAGCACTAAACTGGCAGATCATTGGTGTTAAGTACATAGTACAGGTTATTTTGAAGTTTTAGAGGCGGTGCCATGGCACCCATGAGTCTTAGACACCCCCACTAGATCCTCTCTTGTTCCCGTGCCACTCTTTTGCCCTTCTCACTAGTGTTCGGAGCGTCGGCAGGCCACCCCCCCCCCCTATATATTTTCTTGCCAAATAAGCGTGTGCCTCTGTTAATC